>NW_026555156.1:0-31519 GCF_021234165.1 Pteronotus mesoamericanus | reverse complement strand
CAACAGAGCTGGAAGTCTTAACCACAGCAGTTGGACAAGAAGAAAACAAGGCAACCAAATGAAAAAGAAGTGAAACTGTCATTATGTGCAGATTACATGATACTGTATAGAGAGAGAACCCTACAAATTCCACCAAAGAATGACTAGAACTAATAAATAAATTCATAGAAGGAGCAGGATACAAAATGTTCAGAAATGAGTCAGATTTGTATACATCAATAATGCACTTCAGAAAGAGAAATGCTAGAAAATAATTTTATTTGCAACTGCCTCAAATAAACAGGAATAAATTCAACCAAGGAGAGAAATAACCTGTTTTGTGGTTTGTAAGCCACTGATATGTGGTGTTATGCTGTCCCCTTGGATCTGCCCTCTGCTAGTCTTTGGGACCACGCGGCGGGGCGCTGGGGTTTCCCAGCCCACACTCTGCATGGCGAGGCCGCCCTCGGTGATGCCAATATTGCCGGCCATCATCTGTGTGACACACTCCCTGCGTTCCAGCTTTCTTGCAGCGGCTCCTGCAAAAATTAGATTGTTGTCTTGGTCTAATTTGTGTGAACATTTTGGTGTTCACAAGCACTACCTTCATCTCCTCCATTTCTATCACCTCCAGTGTCAGCTCTGCCGAGAGCGGGGTGAAAGCCTTCATTAGCTTCTGCAGGTCCCATGTCATGGCAGTTTCACTGTACTTTGTGTTCATGCGCCTCCAGCCTCCTGATGCCGAGTCCATGGACCAGGGGGAGTGGCTTTAGTCTTTTGCGCAAATATTGGGGCCCTGTCGCCCCCCTTTATGAACAGCTTAAGAAATAAGGATGTCAAACTTGCTCTGAAAAAAACTCTAAGGAAAGTATTTTTTGAGCAGTGACAGAATTTATACGAGAAATTTTCAGGACTGGATTATTCTGCTGATTCAGGGAAGGTTACTTCGTGGCTGGATCTTCACCTTAATCAAATGGAATACATTTTCAAACTTCACTTAAAATCCTCCCTCCACCGCCTCCTCCCTTTCCCCCTTACTCTCTTCCTTCTTTCGACCTTCTTTTCTTTCTTTCTTCTCTCAACTTTTTCTCCTGCTCCTCCTCTTAGCTTTTATAGATGTAATTATATAATTGCAACATAAAGAAGAAAGAGGAATTTTTATTACTCTATCTTTTTTTATTCTGAATGACATCTACCTCTGGGACAAAGTTTGTAGGTCCTATAATTAATTAATTGAATAATATTACAAAATATATACCTACAGGTCGCACTGCGCTGCAGCTAGACGGGGGAGCACCGCAGAGAGCGCGGGGCCCCCGGAAGCTGAGGGAGACCAGCGGGGGCCCGCGGAGGTGGGAGCAGGACCCTGAATCCCGCAGAGCCCGTCCTGGGGTTGTCACGGATGAGGGGGATAAACACAAAGCGTCGCAATCACTTCTCTCTTTGCCGGAAGAGCAGAGGGAGGCACTTCCCTCTTCCTGGAGAAGCCCGTGGCTCATCCCTCTGGTGGGGAAGGCTCTGGGTCCCTTTGTTCCACGGCTTTTATTGAAAATCTTATCAGTGGGGCTAATAACAGCAAAGCATACGTTATCTCATTACATTCGTATGTTAAGGTTCACAGAGAATATATGATGCCTTTAAGAAGACAAGTGATAAGAATACACTCATTTACATGGGTCCTAGAGGAAACTAGAATTAACAAGGAGACTCGAAATAAGGGCAAGTGCCTTCATGATACAGGGTAGGGGATGTAAATAATGTAAATGTCCTTTGCAGCAGGAGCTGGCCAGAGATCTGAGGAAAGGCCAAAGCACACTTTAAAGCATTTACTTTTAGGCCTGATTTTCCCCGGGATCTGCCAGACCTGATTTAGGGCTGTTTCCTGCACTGTTTCAAGCCTAAGCCAGGTATGGGGAGGAAACCTCCAAGAGATAAGGAGACCGCTTCTTGACTGCAATGAGGACTCCGGCCGTGTGCAAGCCAAGCCAAGAGGTGCGGGGACCTTTTTCCTCCTTCTCCATGTCCCCCAATTTCTCGTCTGCTGCCTATAACAGCCCATGCCTGGCTTAGGTCGCCCCTCCCCTGAGGGGTCTTACCCGTCATTGACAAGGACCTCACGGGGCAAAGCAGAGAGGCAGGGGCTACCCACCCCCTGCCATGGGGGGACAGGCCAAGTCTCCTCAGGAGCCTGTCTCTCCAAGGCCTCCTGGTTATTTCCAGCCTTGGGGCCCTCCAGGCTGTGGGCAGGGTTACAGCTCCTGAGACCAGGCCGGGCGTTTCCCAACACCTACGCATCAACGTAGTATGCTCGATACCCTGAGGACTCTGCTTTGCTAAACACGCTTTTGGTGTCAGCAGTGGAATCCACGTGACAGAGTTCCAAATTCATTCACAAAAGCAAAAACGGTCAATACGATTGTTTTTCATTTACAACTTTCATTTTTTCCTTGTTTTGTTAATAGTTGCAAAACTCTTACCAACTTCTCTTAGTCTTTAGAAATTAATAGAGGGAAAAATATAAAATGGCAGCCTACATATACGTGTGTTGAAATAAATACTGTGACGGGTACTGCCTTTTACAATTTCAATTGCATCAACTTCTCTAACATTAATCTATTCTTCCTTCATCATTCTATGTATTTTTAATTAGATTTTTTTATTGTTTGACACAGTTGACCCTGGATAAGAATTATTCTCTGTTACACCTGACAGATCATGAACTCCAGAGAGTACAATCTCTTTTTATCTTTGTGTTCCTGGTGTTTGACACCGTTTTTGTTTTGAAGTCAGTGAGTATTCGATGCTATTACTGTTGTAGCGTATAACAAGTTATAATACTTTTCATTTCCAAAACATAAAGGTTGGTGGTTTTCTCTTTGCAAATTCAATATGATGAAGTCAAATTGCTTAATATAAACACTTAAGAGATAATTAAATACAGAATTCCTGCAATGTCTATTTTGCAGCTAATATTGGCAACTTTTAAGTCTACATTTTCAGAGTCAGAATAAATGAGGACATATTCCATTTTTATTGATTTAGAGCATGAATTCATTGCAACTCCTATTAAATGGCTACAGGTTCTTTTTTTATTCTACTGCCTATGCTGCTACAGTTGCCCCAGGTGCCCCCCTCTGGCCCCCCCAGCAGCCCCCGCTCCCTCAGGCAACCCCACACCTTTGTTCGCGTCCATGGCTCATGTGCGTACGTTCTGTGGCTGCCCCGTCTCCTGTTCTGCACTTTACATCCCAGGGCAATTCGGTTACAACCTGTTTGCACTTCTTAATCCCCTCACCTCGTCACCATTCCCCCAAATCCCCGTCCACCTGGCCAATCAAAACGCTCTCTGTAACCACGATCCTCTCTCTGCTCTTTATGTTTGCTTAGCTTGTTTTCTAGATTTGGCTGTGGACAGATATGTATTTATTGCCAATGTATTGTTCATAGTTTTGATCTTCTTTTTCTCAACTAAGTCCCTGTAACATTTCATATAATAATGGTTTGGCGAGGATGAAGGCCAACAGGTTAAACCGTTTGTTAGCACTTGCAAATAATATCAGTGTCCGGTTTTGAAGGCAAAAGTCTCAAGTGAATGTCAATTTCTCAGTAGGGCATGGAAAAAGCTTTATCTGATGTCTGAGTTGTTCTACCTAAATACTCCAATTATTTCTTCAAGACAGTAGATTAATAATATCAAACATATAACATTTTATACGTATCAGGGTTTTTTAAATAAGCTCTCTTAATTAAAAAAATTTGAGACAGGCTTTACAGATGACAAGTTCGAGTCACAGGTGATATAATCTGCCTGAGGCCACACAGCTGTGAATTACAAGCCAAGGTTTGATCCCAGGTAGGCTGGCTCCAAAATGGTGTTAAAGCTCAAATCGCTGCGCTATTGCATTTATTTGTTTTGAAATTGCATGTATTTGTTTTTTAAATGACTTCAAAAAAACATATGTTGCAAGACAGGCCAACTATTTTGAAAGGTAACCCTGGAGAAAGGATATTCTGAATTTTGCATGCACTAACATACTCACTTTCATTCAGTATTACAATGGGTGACTTGATTTCCTTGATTTGATGTCCCATTCTTTGCATTTCAGCGTTAGTACTTCCTATCAGAACCTCCAGTGAGCCAAGCAATTTCCACAGAGCCCAAAATTTAATGCCCCTTTGTCCTGTTACATTGGTTTAAGTGAAAGATTTTTCTTACGCGGATTGTTTTTTCTAGTTAAATGGTGTCTAGTTAGGTCCCCACTGTCGAATGAAACACCGAACTTTCAAATTTAAGTTGCCGAGTTGTTAACCATCATTGTTAAAGTTTAAGAAACTTGTGAGACTACAAATGTGCAGAAACGTGAACACGCTTGGTTACAGTGACAGCAGTTAATGCCTTCCCCCTCGTGTGGCTCCCCGTGCTTGTGTGGGAAGGTTACTGCAATAGCTGCTCCTAACAGTGAAAAGAACAGTTGGCACAATGACCAATAGGGCTCCTTCTTAAACCTGAATCCTGATGTCCTATCATGCAGAGCTTCTCACATGCACCCAGCTCTTGAGAATTCTCCCAGAGTGACTGTAAGAACCCCAAGAATCTCCTAGACTCTCTGCGCCTTGACTTATATTTTCTAAGTATTCCACTTGAAAGAGAGTGCTCTTGGTGAGACCAAGGACCTGACACCGCTGTTCTCACTAAATACGCTCATCCGCTTTCCCGTTGATGCCCTCTGGGTAAAGGGGCCTGCTGTTTGGGGGATCTTTGGAGTAACACAGAGTGAACTCCAACACTGTTTTGTAAATGTAAAAAGAGTGACCCAATTGACTCCACATCAAGTGGTCGTGGTCTATGCTTCTGACTGCAGATAGCAGGCCTCCCCACCTATGTCATTATACCACCATGAGGTGTAAGGTTTGAAATTAACAAGGATTTTGTTACTAGGAAGTTCATAGAGATTTTGCAGCATTTGCTTTGGCTAAAGTAACAAACACAGGAACATCTCATCTCAGCAGTATTTGAATCCCATGAAAGCCTAAACTTCTTTCTCTACTCAGAAGATTGAACTAAATAAACTGTGTTTTCTTCCAAATATACCCCCTTTATTAGAGTCCGGAGAGACATCTGTATTCCCAGCATTTGAGATTCTGATATCTGACCCATTTTATTAGTTTCTCTTGAGTGAAGAAGTCACATCAGAGGAAGGCACTGTGCCTGTTGGGGAGGGCTCCCCGTGGCTGTCGGGGCGCCAATGTGCAAACAGAGCCTGGCGGCCGGTGGCGCGCAGGCGGCCTCTCCCACGCGCCCCGCACCCCGCGCCCCGCGCCCGGGAGCCGCCGCACCAGCGCCTTCCTCGCGCCCCGCGTGGCTCCTCTGGCCGTCCTCAGTTTGCTGGCCAGTCCTCTCAGGCCCCAGCGCCCCTTCTAAATTGGCTGCCTTCATTCTAAATTCCTCCAGGTCTGTTAAAATTATTTCGTTAGGAAAACAATAGTGTGGCACTAAGAAAGGATCAATGTGGACCGATAACTGTAATGGAGATATACTGGGACGTTGATATCGATGTCTTAAAGATGTTTTTACTTACATTCAATTTCCTGGTGATACTGAAAATTTTAAGTCCTCAGGTAATATCCTCAGATAACAAAGGAATGTCCTCAGATGAGTACAGTATCACTGCATATTTGTTGCTTTCCTCCATCTATCGGGCTCTGTCAAAGGACAACCTAAGGGGTTTGTTTACTCTGACGTCGGGAATTTAAGTCTCGCTATCAGCAGGAATAGCTCTGTAGTCACAGAGAAATAGATCAGCTTTGGTTCTGACCGCTGGATGACTCCTCCTAGTGGTAAGGATTGAAATATTATTTGGACTTGTAAAGGAAAATTTAGTAAGTTTATGTGTGAGCCTATTAAAAAAACAGTGGTACCCACTAAGCGGACCTCAACCCAAACTGCCCCACCTGTTTCCCCGTTGACTTCCATAGGGTGAGGCCTTGTATATGAATAACAAAAACACTGACAAGCGCTGGCGGAGTAGCTGAGCTGGTTAGAGCATCGACGTGATGCACCAGCATAGCAGGCTTGATCCCTGGTCGGGGCACAGAGAAGAATCACACCGTGAATGCATCAGTAAGTGGGACCACAAATGAATGGTTCTCTCTCCTCTCTCTCTCTCTCTCTCTCTCTCTCTCCCCCCCTGCCCCCACCTTCTTCTTTCTTGCTAAAATCAATAAATACAAAATTTTAAAAACCATCCTTATTCCTGTCGATTGTTGCACAATTTCAGAGACTGTCTGGAAATGGCCTCGTGGCCATTGCTCCTAAGGCTACTTACAGCTCTATCCTGGAAACTCCGACTCCTTCTCTTGGAGTAATATCTAATTTTCTGAACTCAGAAGCACGGCTCCCTTCTCACGTGTTCCTGGAGGTGACACCAGCCAAACTTACCGTGTTTTGCCGTGTATAATGCACTCCCTTGTACAATGTCCACCCAAGTTTTGGGCCCAAACTTTCCAGGAAAAAAAAAATCTTTTTTTTCATTTTAATTTTTTAATTCAATGCTTTATTTATATTTGGAAACAGAACCAAGTATCATTACCAGCATATTATTTTTGTACAGATGTCATTATTGCTTTCTCAAGTTACTTTTAATGCCTAAGCATAAATAAAAAAATTAAAAAATATTTATATAAATAAGGAATTATTACTACCCTTGTATTATGCACATCCTTATTTTTCCCTCAAAAATTTGGGCAAAAATGTATGCACTATACACAGCAAAATACGATAATTAAGCCTCTGAATCAACACATGTATAGAGCATCCTTAATATGCTGTGGAAGGTATAGAGAGGAAATACATTGCAGCAAAGTTTCAGAAATACTTGTATGTGATTATGAAAACCTAATCACATGTTACACATATTTCTTAAGGATTTTATTTATTTATTTATTTTTAGAGCGAGGGGAAGGGAGGGAGACCGAGAGGGAGAGAAACATCGATGGGTGGCCTCTCATGCACGCCCCCGCTGGGGACCTGGCCCGCAACCCAGGCGTGCGCGCTGACTGGGAACTGAACTGGCAGCTTTTCACTGTGCGGATCCTCTCCCAGCCAACTGAGCCACGCCTGTCAGGGCAAATGTGGCATGTTTTTCATACAAAATAAATGCAGATTATGTATCATTCTATGTACAGAATTTTTCCTCCATTGATATATTTTCTCATTTTGGAAAATAAAATTTAAAATAGCATCAAGGTCTGGATACTACGTATGTTCTTGTTTAACAACCATGAATCAAAGGAACGTTCATACTGGTTAACGTGATGAAATAAAAATGTATCAAAATTCATTCCTGACGTGAGAAATTTTCAGACTTTTTCATCTCATGACACACACAAACTAATTCCTAAAATTCTGCAGCCCGACAAAAAATAGGTATAATTTTCATTAATTCACACTGAACTCTGTTGGCTGTTGTCATTTTTTTATTTGGCAATAGAAGGGAGAAGAGGTCAGTGCCCTGAATAAAATTATTTGTCAGGGACTGCATGGGTTAAAAACTCCTGCAGCATAACAGTTTGCCTCTTGCAGCGCAGCGGATTAACATGGCTGCCTTACGTGATATATCATGTATAGGCTGAAATCAGGAAACCCTTTCCTCTGAAGCCTCTGCTTATATTTGGGGAAAATAAGGTGGGACAGGAGGAAATGCTCCCCACCTCGTTCTGACGTAACAGCTTTGAGAGACAAGGTCAGTGGGAACGTGGCCTCTCATCATGGACAGCGGGGAAGAGTCAGGGAGAGAAGCAATGACTGATGGCTCAGGTATTACACCGGAAAGCCAACCTTGCTTTTTGGCTGTTTCTGACATAGAAAAGGTTTAAAACATAGTCTACGAATACCTTTGGGACCACATTTCCGTCAACCACATCTACACTGAAAAGAACCATTTCCTGGCCTACTAGAGTTTTCCGCCCAGAAGACGCAAGTGGTAGAATGAGTGCCGGAATTGATCAGAGCCATTTCTATCATTTCTTCTTGAACTCACAGTATCTTCTAGAAGGACTTTATGTATCTAGGTGACCAGTCTTAAAGAATATGAATTATGTTGGCTCATGTAGATGGTTTGAAAAATTGAAAAGAACTACTTTCATATCATCGGAGCCAATTTGAAAGCCATTTTACAGCCAAGACTCAAGTTCCTGTTATTATATGCCCAGAAAAAGATGGTGAGCAATGTCCTTTTAATAGTATTAAGGAAAACTAAGTAGGTCTTCAAATTTTCACTTTCTTTCAAAGTGAAGTACTTAGAAACTTAAGGCTAAGAGCAAAATGAAAGCATTTTGACTTACAGAGGACACTTCGAAAGTGTTGGGTGGATCCAAGGCTGCGTGTGACATTCTTGGCTTTTGTCCGGAGCTTTTAAGAGGTCCCTGGAAAGGATGAAGTCATGTGACAGAAGAAGATGGAACCATCAAGACAGGGCCTGTCGGTTTGCTTGCAGCCCCTTACTCTACAACACGACCGAGTCCCACAGGGTCCGCTCTGTAATGAGGCTGTGGTGTGTTTGTCCCTGGGTGTGTTTGGGACCACAGCCCTTGCCGCCTGAAGGTCAGGGATGTCCTTCTGTGGGTCTCCTCTTGTGACAGCTGCCCCTTGTTGACTCTCTCTTGCTCTTATGAACCGAGGCGCATGCAAAGGACGAGAAAATCCTTCTTGAAAGGTGATAATAACAAAAGCTCCGTCTTGAGCTCTGTATTAATTTCTTTGGATACTGTCAAAGTAGAACAGAATTTACTCTCTTACAGTTTTGGAGATGAGATACCCAAAAATAGTGTCAGCCGACCAAAATCAAGGTGCTGGCAGGGCCTAGCTGCTTCTGGAGGCTCGAGAGGGGGACCCGTTTGCTGCCGCACCCGCTTCTGCTGGCTGGCATTCCTGGTCGGCGGGCACAGCGCTCCAGCCGCCCCCTCCGCGGTCACACTTCTCTCTCCTCTTCTCTGCGAAGCCTCCCCCTGCTTTCCCTGTAGAAGCACACATTTAATCAAATGGAGGGTCCACCTGGATTGTCCAGAATGTCCTTCCCATCTCAAGGTCCTTATCTTAGTCACATCCCCCAAATCTTCTTTGCCGTGTGAGATGGCATTTACAGAGTTCAGAGGTGAGAATGTAAATATCCTTCGGGAGACTTTTTTTTTCCCCCGGACTCCCATAGGCCCCCGGGGAACCAGGGCCTATAAGACTATTTTAAATTGTGTGTTCTCTCTGGGGTTCTTAGAGAACTGACTTAGGCAATACATAGCATGGAAAAATGATTTTAAAACTCTATTAGTCATACAATTATAAAATGCTACAGTAATTCCTTCCGGATACATGTCCAAGTGCTTGGAAAGGGTCATTCATTGTGTCCAAGTTATTCTCAAGCTCTGTCAATATGGAAAAATGCTCCCTTCGTTTTATCTTCTGCATCCTGGAGGCCTGTTAGAGGCATTGCTCGGTTCCTAACGAGCGCCGGTACCGTAGCCGGCCATCGTGGTCCCACTTTTTGCTTGTGGAACTGTTTGATTACCTGAATTGATCAAAGTAGAGCCTCCTCCACTCTACTTGACCTTCTCCAGTTTAGTCGGCTAGTTTCTGAGATGTCAGCAGAAGATCCTACATGTCAATCTTGCAAACACATCCATCTGCACCATTACCGACATACAGACCATTTTTGCCCAGAAAGGTATCTCTATTAGTGAGAATAAAAGACATATACGAATGGGACGTTAATTGCACATGCTTCCTGGGTTGTCTGTGAGGTGGGTTATGGAGCATGTTAGTTCATAATTCTCAGAGTGCATCATAATTCACAACATTAATTTTGTATCATATAATATCTTATTTTATGACTTTCCCGTGAAGCAGGCAGGGCTATTTTAAAGATGAGAAAATTAAAGGTAGTGAGTTTAAAGTGCCTTGAACACAGATCATGAGCTAGGACTGGAGCCGGGGTCTCCTGAGTGTCAGCCCAGAGCCCTTCTGCCTCCTCGGCATGAACAACTACAGGGAGAAACCCGACAGGACTTTGAACATGGCTTCCGGAGGAGCGACCAGCTGGGCCACAGGAATGCCTTTCCGCCTCTGGTGGAAGTCTTTCTTATCATGAAAGGTATGGCACTAAGACCTCTGGAAAGTAATTTATTCGATTTCTGTTATTCTGCAGATGAGAAGCTGCGTGTCAGGGAGTATCAATGACTTCCTCAGAGTCACATAGTTGCTTTGATCCAAAGAATATTATGGATGTATAGGGCTTTCTCCTATGTCTACTGTACAATTAGCATCTATGAATAGTATTGCTAATTCTAATAGTACACAGGGTAGGTATTAGAGTCAGTGCTATTTTTTTTTTTTAATAATTGAAAAAGGTTTGGGACTAAAACACTACTGAACGAATCCAGCTCTGAATCAACTGTACTATATTATCCATGTGTAAATTCTGCTAGAGACTGTAAAGCTTTACAAATTGACTCCTTTATACAAGGGATTTCACTGGGTAAACCCTAGTATCTCTAGAAAGCCCAGCACAGAAAAGCTGAGGTAGCCCTGAAGTGCTACCCTCCCTTTAAGGGACACAGAGTTTGCCACCCTTAAACATGCCTTTTGGGATATTGATGTTACACTGGCTATTTTTAAGACACAAAAGACTCAGGAGAAACCTTTGACCTGCCCCCCAACCCTCTAAGAGGAATCGGGATAGAAGACCTGTTCCAGGAAGGAGATGTCAACACAGGGAGTAACCGTGTGCTACCCCAGGGCTGGACACCGCGGCCTGCCTGATCGAGGCCGTCTCGGAGCCCCACCAATGGCCCCGCAAACACTTACGGACCGAACATTTGCTTTCCCTTCTCCATGGGAATCACCCCTATACTTTGAAGCCCAAATCACAACCCCCCTTCTCCTTCGCTCCGCAAGGGCCACGAACCTCCCCTGCCCGCCGGGCCGTCGTCTCGCGTTCTCCTTGCGCGCCCACCCGCACGCCCATAATCGGTTTGGTACGTTTTCCGCCGGGCACCTGCCTCCTGTTAAGTTCCGTATCAGCCCAGTCGGAAGAACTCAGAAAGGGAAACAGCTTTTTGACACGCACACGTTGACAGCGGCCCCAGTCGGGAGAGCAGGAACTGGGAGTGGTCCCAATCCCTCCTCTCTCTCTGCAGGACCGGGGTAAGCGCCCAGTTTCATTTTTGGCAGCTGTACTCCGGCTGATAAAAGTCTCTTGGGTGATTAGCAACAAAGCCGACCGCGTGCCATGTTTTGGCTTTTCCCAGGAACACTTGCCCCTATCCTTTGCACTTGTTCGTGTCCTTCCTTTCCCTCGTCTGTTCCCCGTGCGGTGTCACTTCCTCCTCCCCGGGGTCACAGTCCCCTTCAGGAGTGGTCCCCAGTCTAAGTTCACCCAGCTGTGGCACGGCGAGCGTCACCGGGGTTTCTGCAGGGCTCCGGAGCTTTCGCTTCGCTGAAGTGCTTGCGGTCTGTGCGTTTAGTACGTTTCCTTATCTTCTTGGGCACCAGCCAAGACCAAGTAGTCTCTAAGAAATAAAGATACAAAGGCAGACACAATCCCAGGTAGGGTATTAATTATTGCACAGGATATCAAACATAGATTGCGGCCTGTCGTTGATCTTGATTCTCTGGCCGGCGTGGGCGGGGTTGAGAGTCCAGCCAGCCTGCTTAGCCCTGCTTCCCTTCCTCGTGGCCTCAGAGCACTTGGCAAAAGGTACAGCCTTGGGGATAAAGAAACTTCTGCGCTTCAGTTCCTTCAAACAAGCCTCAACACCTTGAATTCCTTTCAAAACTTCCAAATCTAGAGACACAAATGTTTAAAAACTTAATCATCCCAAATGCTTGAAATATTTTCACTATTCGCCCCAAGCTGAAGGATCTACGGTGAAGAAAAAATGCACATGTCTGTCTTTCCTTCATAGAAAAGTAATGCGCTTCCATCTCTCCATATTGCATTCCTTTCTATATTCTATCATATTTTTAAATGCATTAAATTGTTATCCGTATTTTTAGATAATGAACCTTTCGATGTATTACTTTCATTGATTACAATGGATCTTTGAAGCAAGTACAATATTATCATTCCCACTTCACAGATTAGGACACCGACGTTTACGTTACATGACTTTGCGAGATGCTGCAAACTGGCCTGCAGAGAAGTGAGGTGCCGAAGTAAGCTGTCGTGGACGTCCAAGCCTTTCCGCTGGTTTGCTGAGTATCCGGGGTCTGCCCAGATGGTATCTAGGCACATAATAGGAGAAAGGGAGGCATTTATTGAAGAAGATATAAGATACAAGAAACATTGTGCATAGAACAATGACGCCCCAGTCCCCTTCCAAGTAGGCACCTTAGGACCTCGCTCACATCTCCCCGTCCCCATTGGCCGCCCTTGTGTTCTCCTGAACTTCATTGACAGTCTGAAGAGATTGACATCTCTTCCCTTTTTCGTTTTGGAAAATGGCAGAAGTCCCAGGGTGCCAAATCTGGGCTGTAGGGGGACTGAGTCACCTGGGTGATTTGACGTTTCATCAAAACACTCTGCATGAGATGTGATGCATGAGCAGGTTCGTTGTCATGACGAAGCTGCCAATCACCAGTTGCCCATAGCTGCAACCTTCTGAATCATCCAAACAGTTTCCACAGAGGAATGTTCAAGCTTAATGCAAAATTTCATGCAGGTTTGTTGCTCTATTCAGTCAGTCATTTTGAATGCAATGGCCACTTGGTACACATGTTCCCTCAACGGTGTCTACTGACTACTACAGTGACGTCATCATTGTTCACACATGCGCATTCCAGTCTACTCTCCTTGCCTTCCAGGTTACATCCATGTCATACAAACCATTATTCCTATGTTAATAATGGCTGGACTTTTTCCAAATAGACCTTGGAATTCCTTTCTCCCTTGTTAAGTTCATTTAACATTTTTTTATTATCAAATAAATTTAAGAACTAATGAGTTTACAAAGATGAAAACACTTAATGCATAAAACTTCACTATAGACTTCTAGGAAAAGTATATAAAAATACTCACTTGGAAATGAAAATACATGTATTTGTTCCGTTCTGCTCTGTTCTTTTTCTTTCCAGAACATCATGAACATTGTCTGAGAAATGCTGTTCTAAGCTACCAACATAGAGTGCCTCAGTGAGCCACTTTAATTTTTGTTTTATCCTTACCAGAGGACATTCTACCATTGCTTCTAGAGAGAGAAGGAGGGGGAGAGAGAAGCATTGGTTGGTTGCCTTCTCTATGCACCTGAACCAGGGATTGAACCCATACCTTGGTCATATGCCCATAGTGTGAATCGAACCTGCAACCTTTTGGTTATGGATGACGCTCCAACCACTGAGCAACATCAGCCAGGGTTCAGTGTACCCCTTTAAAAAATATATGAACAAAGGTTCTTGAAGTAATTTTGTGTGCATTTTATATTCTATCAGAAAACAGTCTCTTCAACTGCAAAAATATCTTTTTCTGTTCTGTATTTCCTCCAAGCCATAGCCGTCATTAGGTAAAGTTCCGAGATTTAGAAGTTTGCGCTAGATCTCCAACAGGCCCCTTTTAACCCTCTTCAGGACATGCAGTGTCCCCAGCACGATGCGTGAGCCCAGGTCCCTGCAGTTGCACACCGGTGTCCCCAGGTGGCACACAATGCGTGAGCCCAGGTCCCTGCAGATGCCCATCACCTAGGTTTGTTCTTTCCTTGAATGTTTTGAAATCCGAACCAGTCTATAACATCCCATAATGCCATAAGTTCCTTGTAGTCCCTCAGGCTGTCAGGGTTTTAAAATGAGTAAGAAGGTAAGAAATATCAAAAACAGATATTAATCCATCATTTAAGTAGAAGCAGCAGGCTCAGCAGAAAAAAACAGGGAGACTCTGGCACGACATTCTCTAGGTTTAAATCCCAACTCTTAAATTCTCTGTGCCTCAGTTTCCTCACCTGTAAAATAGGGATAAAATTGATACCTACTAGTTCAAGTTGTTTTTGAGAAATTAAACAAGATATGTAAAGCACTAAGGAGTAGTATAAAAACAGTGAAGAAAAGGAATATGTATCCTCTCTTGTCACCTATTCTATAGCTCGACTACCTGCTCTATGTATTATACATGCCTGAACACAATTAAAACATGTATGCTCAGGAGGTTTCAGTGGGAAGCCTGCTTTATTACCCTTGAAGAAGTGGCAGCAAAGTCATTTTCTGTCTTTCCTTCTCAGCAAGCTGCATCCTGTCTTGCTGTTCAGCAAGAACTCGTGAGTATCAGCCTGAGCCCACTTCAGGCTCCTCTTGGAAATTTTCCACCAATAACCCTAAGACCCCGAGCCTGGGCTTTTCCCCTACTTTTCCTATTAAAATAGTCACACTATTTGCCTCTCAGATGACTGGCTCGCTTTTCCTTCACCAACGCTACTCCTTTCTTGACCTTCAAAGAAGGAAATTGTCTTGAAGTTGGACAGGGAAATCAGCAGGGTAATATTTTTGAACAGGTATTTTATGAAGAACATTCGATTTAGTGAGAACCTACTATGTTCCAGGTATAATATCAGCATGACAGTGCTTCTTATTTAAGTTTTAAATTTTGACTCTTTTTTAAAAAATGATTTAGATCTCTGGTGCTCATGGTTTAACTAACAGAACTAAAAAAGATATGATTATTTGGTGAACATCATCTGGTTCTAACAAATTGATACCTCCTTTAAATCCCTTCCACATCTGCACATCCAAGCTACCCTTGAACTTTATATTCTCTTCGAGGTGCCTCTCAGTTTTCTTTATAAAAATCTTTTTAACTAATACTGACAATCTAGCAGCTATAAAGTTAAAAACTAACTATAGTCAGCCATTTAAATATTTAAGAATCTTTATGGCAAAGATACCATAAATAAAATCAATACATAAATAATAGTTGAAAAATTATCACAGTGCAAAGGACAGAGAGAGGGCTAATTTCTTAATGACAAACAGTATCAACAGTTTAAAAGAAAAGAATGAGCAACACACTAGGCAATTTAAGAACAAATCAAGACAAATTGCATAATGACGTATCACGCAATGCCCAACACACGGGGCACACTGGCGATCAGGATCGCTGGAGGGGATGCGGTACAGTGGGTACTTAGGGGTCGCTGCCAAGGTGTATGAGTTACGGTTTTGGAAATCAAGGTTGCATTACTTGTACAAGAAATATTATCAATTATTTGCTACATAAATACCTCTCCTTGGGAATTATTCCATAAGAATAACACACTAATATGTGTATGTGTGCATTTTAAAAATAACATTCTATTTAATAGTAGCATTTCATTTCATCTAAAGAAGGATTGCTGTTTCTCAATGAGAAGATGGAAATATATGTGGTCATCTACACCACCTAATACAGTGTCGCTATTTAAAACAATGAATTAGGTTGAGCTCCACATATTCCTTGAAGGGATACTGTTAAGGTACTTTTAAAAGATAATAAATTGTGTGTAATAAAATCATCTTACGGTCCAAGCAAATGGCAAACTCACATGTGTTTGTAAAATCATATAAGCAGATAGAAAGGTAACTGAGAAAACGCAAAGAACCTGCGAAGAGAGGAAGCAAGAAACAAAGGAAAAACAGTCTACCTTAAAAATGGTACACAAATTACAGTTATTCATTTATGTGTAGTTACAAACATGTTTGATATGTAATGATTTAAAATTCTGGCATCTAAATAAAAATAAAAAGCTTTAATTTATTTATACCTTAACTTAATTAAAAGATGGTGGTGCGTGAAATTGCACCAAAAAAATGTGACCGGCAATTTTCCCCACTCCTTCCAATAACCTCATTACCCTTGAGGAATGGCCATGGATATCATACATTTCTGCAAAAACATATAGGGATTGACCGCAGTGACTTAGGCATTCGGGGCAGAAAGACGGGTAGATACTGTCCCTGTCCTTGAAGAGCTTAAGCCTAGTGCTGGGAGTTTGCTGAGAAAACAGCGGTCCTATGCAGACTTCATGTGAAAATGAAGGTATATGGAATGGTAGTGGGACACCGCAGATGCCAAGGATGTTTAAATGAGCTGGTATTTCAGTTGAGAGAAGGAGGATGAATGACAATAGCACAGATGATATACAGTCAAGAGAGACAGCAGAAACAATATCTAAAGGTCTACAGGCACGACAGTCTCCGGAGTATTAAAATAATAGGCAAACTCTCTTACATAGATGGAGCACGGCATGCTTGGGTGGATGTACAGGGTCAAGAAACTGTGGGCAAAAAGGGACCACACACGACACCTGACAAGCTCAGGGAGGCCTGCGTGGTGGCCTTACAAACTGCAACACCAAAGGAACCACACAGGATGGTCTGAAGTGAAACTTTCTAACTGAAAGCCGGTCATGGAGGGTGGTCATGCCCTAGGCTAGAATCTTCCCAGAAGTCAGTCTTTACCTTAACTGAGTCTGTCTATCGTCTTTTGCATCTACAATCACATGTCTTGGGAATGTCAAATTTCCTTTTTCTGGACCCTTCAATGCATAAGCACCGACCAGAGCACAGACCACAAAGCCCCTAATTGTTACTGTTATTGTGTTGTTGACTGTTAACTACCCTGTACCCACCTATGTAAAAGAAGTGTGTCTGTCATTTTACTTTTTATTCGGTTCCAGAGACTTCCCCACTCTGCTTTCTCCCACCTCTTTAATCTATCACCAGTGGGTTTCATGGAACCCACTTTCGCCTCCTCTTTTTATTGCAATGTACAAAGTAAGGTGCAAAACAGCCATTCCCAGGGGCATTTTCTCAGTCCCTTGGAGTTTTGCTTCCCCGCAAATGGCACCAGTTGGTCTCACAGAAACTCATAAAATGTCTTACAGGTTTGGACATTTCTTACACCGATAAAATAGGAGCTAGAAAGTTAAGACGGGGCCTCATTCTTATAGGTCTTAAGTGTCAGGTAAAGAATTTGGGTTTTTTCACAAGGCCATGAAGAACCACTGAATGTTCCTACAGAGGAGAAAAGAATAACTAGAATACTACCAAAATTGACATTCTTCTAAAATGGCTCCAATGCGAACCACTTCATCTTGCAAGAGGATAGACTAATTGATTTCAGCACTTCTGGGAGAAGCGCAGCCTTCTCTACTCTTTCTCTCTTCAGATCCAGAAGCCAAATCACCAAGGCTGCTGAGCCAGTAAGAGGATTTATCTCCAGCATCCTCAGAAGCACCTCCTCTGTCCACAGGAAACGGTCTTCCCTGGGGTTTGGGGGTCTCATCAACAAAGGCACAGTAGTTCACCCCTAGGGTTCAAGCCAGCCAGCATTGCTGCTCATAGTTGAGGTCTGAGGAGATCCTCATGATAAACTTCACAGTGGGCTGGCCCCTGAGTTAAAGGAAGATGTCCTCTATCGGTGAACCCTGTAGTGAGCTCTCAGTCTCCCTCATCCTCCCCCAGCTCAGTGGAGACCAGGGCTGTAGGAGTAATTCAGCTTCTGAGGACCTGTTGCCTATTAGAGACACATTTGTTGAGAGGACACGCCCACCGCCATTCCGACTGGAAATAGGAAGCCATTGTCAGCACCCCAGGTATAATTCTCCTCTTGTTTTCAGATGCTGTGGGGGATGCCTGCAGACTTAGAGCATGAGAAAGCTGGAGGATTTAAAGAGTAAGTAGAGTCATAGTGAAATTTTTCTTCTAACCATCAGCAAACAGCTATTGGCTGATAGAAGTCTCCACCACAAAAGGGGCTTTGATTTCTCTGGTTGAAGTTTCTTAAGCCGACAAGGGGCGCGTGTGTGTGTGTGTGTGTGTGTGTGTGTGTGTGTGTGAGATGGAAATCCTGGGACCCACTGGCAGGTGGCTGGGGTGTTTCAGGGAGTGTCTTTGTTCCTGGCCACCTCCTGTATGAAGATCTGGTTTCACTTGGAAAGAAAGTAAAGATCCAATTTAATGTAATGCTTATTTAACATTTCCACAGATATCACTAAGGAATGGCCACAGGGAATCACTCCACAGCATGTATTCATCTGGGTGGGTTGGCCCCGCAGCCTCTTGCCCCTGTTCCGGGGCATCTGTGCAGTGACAGCAACGGGGAGCTTGGCCGTGGTCCTCCTGATCGCTGTCAGCCCTCCGCTCCACACCCCCACGTGCTACTTCCTCAGCAGCTTGTCCTCCATTGATCTCTGCTGCTCCTCGGTCACTACCCCCAAAATGCTGGTGAACTTTCTAGGGAGGAAGAATGAGATCCTTTATTCTGAATGCATGACACAGCTCTTTCTCTTCGTGATCTTTGGGGTGCTGAGGGTCACCTCCTGACCGCGATGACATGCGACAGCTACGCTGCTATCTGCAACCCACTGCTCTACAGTGTGCTCATGTCCTCTAGGGTCTGCTGCCTGCTCGTGCAGGTTGCCTTTATCCTGGGCTTTCTGCCTGCCCTGACCCATATGGGCGCCATGATGAAACTGTCCTGCAAGTCCCACCCCATCAGCCATCACTTCTGGGACGGCCTTCCTCTTCTCCACCTTTCCTGCTCCAGTACACACCTCAATGAGCTTCTGCTTTTCCTCATTGCAAGGACTTAACACCTGGGTGCCTACCCTAGCTATCTTCATGTCCTACGTCTTCCTCTTCCACAGCATCCTTCGCATCTGGTCCTTGGAGGGACGCTCCAAAGCTTTCGGAACTTGCAGCGTCCATCGTGTGGCTGTGGGGGTCTTCTTTGGGTCTGTCACATTCCTGTACTTCAAGCCCCGCTCCAGCAAGTCCCTGGAACAGGAGGAGGTCTCCTCAGTGTTTTACACCGCAGTGATCCCCTTGCTGAACCCTTTGATATTCAGTCTGAGGAGCAAGGGTGTGAAGGAAACCCCGAGGAAGGTTTCGGTGAGGAAATGTTTTGCTTCTGGGAATGTAGGGACTAGAGAAATAGAGAGTCCAATGAAAAGATGCTCCTGATCATCACATCCTTTACCAATAAGCAATCGTACTAAAAAGCACCAGGAAGATTTCACTCTGTCTAGCTCTCTGCCAAGCTTAGATAAAATAACCATACCCTGAAGCAGAGCTTGATAATTTTGTCAAAAGCATATTGCAAGGTGCCTAGCCAATCTTTGTGCTGGTTTATGGAGGAAATTTTAATGGAGTAATTGATACTGACAGGGAAGCTGAGCAGCTTCTGAGAAGATTGCTAGTATGAGCAAGAGTAATAACCATTTACCTCATGCCTAAGAAAACTGGCCACAAGTTCATCTCTAGTACAAGTGTAACAGGTGTGGAACAAGGTCCAGAACCTGGGGTGTTTGGGCAAGGGGTCTCCTCAAACCGGGGAATCTCCTCCCCACCCTGGGAACATAGGGAAAAAAATCCCAAAACCTTCTCAACCTGGCTGGGGGAAGGGAAAGCAGAGCAGGGCCATTGAGAGTTACTTCGCTTCTCTAAAGAACATTGCTTTAGTGATGTTAAGCAGTCACGCCAGCCAGAGACCCGGGGAGATGTGCATGCTCCTAACTTGTGATGTAGCCAGAGGGGCTTGCTGATCCTGTGAGAGGGGCTCGGAGGTGCCTCCTACATCAGGGGCCAGGGCTGCCCAGACTAACAACGGCAACCGGGAAAATCAGAAGACACCACAGTACTGGCACGTGTAACCCAGGGTGGGAGGGGCTCGAAACAGGAAGTCCTGTGCCGGGATTTAAACCCAGGCTCGGCAGCCATGCTGGAGCTTAACCATGCAGCTTGGGGGGAGGAGGCCTCTTGACCACGAGCGACAGTGCGGGGTCTTGGTCGCGCAGTTTGAAAAGGTTCAGGAGCACCCCCACAAGCCCACCATGAGAATGCGGTTCTGGATTAAGAAAAGGAGCCTAGCTGAGCACAGACGACTGGAAGAAGCCAGTATACAGGCAGGCATCTTCCCAGCTAAGCTGCAGACTTCTATTTCTTATCCTGAGAGATGGGACCTCTGACTGGCCTGGTTTGGCGAGGGAAGGCAAGACCGTGTGTTTGTGGGTATTTTTGGTTTCTAAAGAGCATGGAATTTAACTGCACAATTCCACCATTATTCTGAACCTTATAACCTTCCAGTACATAGTTCCTTTCCTTTTCATAAGACTCTGGCATTGGGGGTCATGCTTCTTATTGGTGGCGAGCAATAGAACCCACGGCAGTAGAACCCAGAGTGGTTCCCTTACATAAGGACCAGAGCATCAGTACACATCTCAGCTTTAACACAGATTCTATCCAGATCGACCTGCTATAAGGAGAAGTCCTCACTAGGTATACTTGAGGTGCTTAATATGTGTCCTTAGAGACTGCTCACTGTGTTCCTTAACATCCATCTCTTCACAAACTTTCCTTGATCAACTTGTTTAACTTGTGCCCTCATAAAACTTCACTCTTACTCCATTATCAACATAGCCTTGAAAACAGTGTTTTCAAATTCAACTAGCCTCTGTGATGTGACCAAGGTCAGCAACCTATGGCCTGTGGGGACTAGCCTGCCTGCTGCACATTTGCATAAATGAAATGTTACTGAAACAAGCTTTGCCCGTTTGTCTATGTATTTTCTATGGCTGTTTTTATGCTACCGGAGAGAGTGCAGTATTTGGAACAGGAACCGCCCAATCCTCAAAACCTGAAATAGTTACTGTCTGGACATTTAGAGAAAGTGCTTGCTCATCTCTGGTCTATGAAATGGGTGAGATGTCACAGGCTTTGATCAGGTAGAATTGCTTCCCAGCTGTCTTTATTGAAGCAAAATCTTTACAACTGCCATGGATACATGTTTAAAAATCCCTTGAATACACAGATGAGGAATTAAAAAATCATCATCACTCACATGTCGCCTCGTTACCTCCTTATGAAGCGACCCGGCCTCCAACAAGTTTCTTCAGGGCTCTTTTGACATCTTTGTTTCTCAGAGTGTAGATTCTGGGGATTAACATGGGGGTGCCCACATTGCCAAAGATCTGCCTGGGGTTACCGGCACCTCACTGAAAGGTGGCTGGGTATGAATAAGGGCACAGGGCCCAAAGAACAGTGTGACCACAGAAAGGTGGGAAACACAGGCAGACAGCGCCGTGCGCCTCCCTTCAGCAGAGAGCATCTTTAGGATCGCAATGACGATGCGGGTGTAGGAGGCGGGGCTCGGGAGGAAACGTGTCAGGCCACAAGGCTCATGTCGGTGAAGCTCACTGTCTCAGTAATGAAGATGTTACCACGGGCCAATTTGACTACGGGAAAGCTGTCACAAAAGAAATAGGGTACCTCCTTGGACCCACAATATGGTACTTGGAACGTCAGCATAGTAAGAACTGTGGCGTGAAAAGAGCTAGTAAACCAGGTGCCAGCGGCCAGCAGGGCACACACCCGGCGGTTCATGATGATGGTATAACACAGGGGGCAGCAGATGGTAGCAAATCGGTCTTATGCCATTACTGGTAGAGCCAGCACTCAGCACTGCCTAGGAAGTGGTCCAAAAAAGACCTGGGACATGCAACCACCCAAAGAGATGACTTGGTTCCTCATCATCAGGTTGGTCAACATTTTGGGGTGCTCACAGAAGAGACACCAGTGTCTAACACAGAGAGGTTGCAAAGAAAGAAAGAGATGGGAGTGTGGAGGCGGGACTCTGACAGCATAGCGAAAAGGGTGAGTCCATTCCCTGGTAGAGCGCAGAGGCGGCAGGTCGAGACAACCACGGAGAGCACAGTCTCCTGACCCTCTGTGCGGGGAATGCCCGACAGGATGGACTCTGAAATCAAAGAGTGCTTCTTTGCCTCCATAGAAGTTTGATTTCTATCCTGGAAAGGAGAAGAAAAGGACAATAAGGTAATGACCCAATGCACCAAAAACCACTACTTGCTGCCAGTAGAGTGATTAAATGAAGAAAAAGAAAAAAAGGACAATGACAAACTCTATTAGTAAAAGGATAACATTTATTGTGACTCAGACCATAGGGAGCAGCATATGCCACGGAAGAAGGTTTGGGCTCTGGGGCGAGGGCCGCATGCAGACAGCCTGACTGGAATGTGGGCAGGCATTACGTTACGATCACTAGATAGATAAGAGCAAATGAGGGAGTCAAAGCTTTGAGGAGTGAAAAGGGAGGAAAGACAAAGAAAGGAAAAGAAAACAGTAGAGAAAAGAAGGTAAAAAAGATGAAACATTTACAGATTAGATCACATTTTCCTAATAATTTTCTAGTTAAGACTTAATTGCATTGTACAAGATAGGTCAAAGATTTTCATTTATAGGTAAAGAAGAAATTCTAATTTGAGGAATTTAAATAACACGGAATTTTCAACGTACAATTATGGCGGACGGAGGATGGAGACCCAAGAATTCTAAATTCATTTTACTACAATTAGAAAACGAGGAAGAAAGAACTATGAAAATGCAGGTAAGAGACAAACTAAATATTCTCTAAACTGAAAGGCCCTTAAAAACAACGTAGTTCAATCATTTATTTTTTAATTTATATTCCTTCATAAGCGTTTTTTCTTATTTTCTTAATTGTTATTGAATTTCTGAGGGTGATATTGATTACTAAAATATTATAGGTTTCAAGTACAGAATTCTATAGTATGTCATCTGTATATCGTATTGGGTGTTGCCAAGTTGTCATTGAGTTCCTCCCTGACAATCCTTGTATTAACTTGATTCTTTTTGTCTACAACTGTTCAACGCTCCGTTACACAATGAGAAATGTTACCAGTGCAGGCCTTACTCTGTTTGCCAGTGCACTTACGCATCTCACGAACCTTCAGATCAACTTTCATAACACTGTAAAACAAAACTGAACGTTATCGTATGCAAAACTGCAAAGAGGCTTTCACAATGGTTTCTGCTATTCAGTACTGAAACCATTCTTTCTTTTATTTTGTTTCTACAAAAACACAGCTCCTTTGCTATCTAGTTTACAGGTGTCCAGTTTCACAATTGCACACTGAATTTTAATTTTCACCGATCACACCAGTCTACTGAAGCATCTTTGTGAGTTTTGACTGTCATACCACATATTCTGTATTCTTTCCAGCGCGACCTTCCTTTAATCACGAAATCTCCTCATGTTTACCCTGAAGCTCATGCCCATAGAGACACAGAATAGTTTGGTTTGGTTTGGTTTTTTTAGGAGACATTGGTAAAAACAATCTATCTAAAACGGTAATAAATTTTCCTTTACTAAAAGAGCTGGAGATAGTGTACATTGCTTTCCTGATCTGAGTAAAAGAGAGGTCTAGATTACCTCTTCTAGATCTTTCAGTTTAACTAATCAAGTGGGAGGAGTGTTATTTAGCAGGACACAAACGTACGTAAGAAACATTTTTTATCCTGTGGATAAAGTCAGCCACTGAGAAAACATACAAATGGACTCCAGTTGCATGAAAAGGTGCTCAACATCATTAATATGTAAGGAATATGCAAACTGAATCCACAATAAGAGATATCACTTCACATCTATTAAAATGGCTATTACCAGGAACACAAGAAATACCATCGGTAAGACAAAAAGAAATGCAGGCAAGGATCAAGAGAAAGGGAACTTGTGCACTGTTGGTGGGAATGAAGTTTGGTATATCCACTGTTGAAAACGGTAGGTAGGCTGCTCAACAAAATTAACAATTAAACTACCATATGATTCAGCAATCCACTTCTGGGTATATATCTAAAAGAGAGAAAATATCCATATCTCAAAGAGATTGCTGCACCCTGATTTTTATTGCAACATCATTTATCTTAGCCAAGATATGGAAAGAAACTTAATGTCCATGGATGGATGAATGCATTTTTAAAAAGTGAGAGGTTTTATATATTCATGAAAGAGAAAGAAAGAAAGAAAAGGGAAATTCCACCATTTGCCACAACCTTAATCAAAATTGAGGGTATAGTGCTAAGTGATATAACTCATACAGACAAAGACAAACCCTATTTAGGCTCGTGAATCTATGAAATTTTTTAAAAAGCCAAATTCACAGAAACAGAGAGTAAATCAGTGATTACCAGGACTTGGGGTTGGGGGAAGGAGGAAATGAGGTGATTTTGGTCAAAGGATACAAACTTACAGTTGTAAGGTAATTAAGTTCTGGGGAGCTAACGTCCAGCATGGTGACTATACTGAATACTTTAATATATACTTAAAAGCTGCAAAAAAAAAAAAATCTCAGAAGATTTTAACTGTTCTTACCTCATTCAAAAAAAGGTGACTATGTGAGGTGATGGATGAATTAACAATCTTATTGTAGTAATCACTTTACAATAAAGACATATATCAAATTATCGTGTTGTACACCTTAAAATTACATCAATAAAACTGGGAGAAAAATCTCAAAATGAAGTAAATTCCAGGATCATATGACATCACTGCTGAATTCTACTAAATGTTGAAAGACAGATTAATGCCTATTTTTCTCAAGTTCTTCCTAAAATAACTGAACAGGGAGAAACACTTTCAACTCACTTATGGGGATAGCATTACCTTGATATCAAAGACACACATGCAAACCCAGCAACTACAGACCAAGATCCTTCATGAATGCAGATGCAAAAACTATTTAACAAAACACCACAAAAATACTAACAAATTGAATCTATTAGCACATTAAAATGGTCACACAATATGATCAAGTGGGATTTATCTCCAGGATGTATGAGTGCTTCAAACTATGAAAATCAATTAATATAGCACGCCATCCTAACAGAATAAAAGGCAAAAATCACATGATCATCTCAGTTGGATTGAAAAAAGTATTTGACAGAATTAAATAGCCTTTCATGATTAAAAAAAAAAAAAAACTTTCAACAAAATTAGAACAGAAGAAAAGACCTTCAGAATAATAAAGGCCATATTAAAAACCCCACAGCTAATCTCATACTCAATAGTAAAAAACTGAAAGTTTTTTTAAAGATCAAGGCAAAGACAAGAATGCCCAATTTTACCACTTATAGCTAGAAAATCAGGAAAAATGAAGAAAAAAGGAAAACAGCCAAACTGAGAAGGAATAAGTACAATTGTCCTGCTAGTAGAGGACATGATTATATTCATAGAACACATCAAAGACGTCACCAAAAAGAACTGGGTAGAATTAATCAATAAATTCAGCAAAGTAGCAGCATTTAAAAAAAATGACATACAAAAATCAGTTGCATTTTTAATATACTAACAACAAACTACGTAAAAAGGAAATGAGGAAAACATTTCCATTTTTTTACAATAGCACCAAAAGGAATAAAATAGTTAGAAGCAATCTTAACTAAGAAGAAAGCTGTCTACTAAAAACTACAAAACACTGATGAAAAAAATGAAAGATGGAAACAAATGGAAAGGCACCCTATGATCATGCATTAGAAGACCTAATATTGTTAAAATGTCCATGTCAACAAAAAGTATCTGAAGATTCAATGCAATCCATTGAAAACAAATTTAACTGCAGATTCAATGCAATCTGCTGATTTAATGAAATATCAAAATCTCAATAGCATTATTTATAGAAAAAAGTAACAGTTCTAAAATTCATATGGAAATGCAAGAGACCATGAATAGCCAAATCGACCTGGAGAAAGAAAAGCAAAGCATCACACGGCTTGATTTCAAAATATATTACAGAGCTACAGTAAGAAAAACAGTATGGTACTGACATAAAAACAGATATATAGAACAGCGGGGACAGAATAGGCAGTCCAGAAATAAATCCAAGCATATACATTCCACTGAAGAAATGAATGAAGAAAGGATAGTTTTTTTAATGTATGGTGTTGGAAAACCTATCTCACTTGCAAAAGGATGAAACTGATCACCGTCTTAGATCATACAAAAAGTCAGCTAAGAATGGATTGAAAACTAAATAGGGCTTGAACCTGTAAAACCTAGAGTACTCATGGGAATGCTCTATGATATTGGCCTTGACAAAGAGTTCATGGCTACAACAACAAAAGCATAGATAACACAAGGAAATTAGAAAAATGGGACTACATCAAACTAAAAACAAAGTTTCTGCAGAGCAAAGGAAACAACCAACAGAGTAAAAAATCAACCTGTGGAATGGGAGAAAATATTTGTAAACCATATACCCAATAAGGGGCTGATTTTCAAAATATGTAAGAAATTCATATAATTCAATAACAAAAAAAATGCTAATAACCAAATTTTAACAACCAGCTCATGTCTTGAACTGATATTTCTCCAATGAAGGCATACAAATGGCAATCAGGTATATATACCCTAAGAATCCCAAAACGCCAATTCAAAAGAACCTATGCACCCCAGTGTTCAGAAGAGCACAATTTACAATAGCCAAGTGTTGGAAGCAACTTAAATGCCCATCAGTAGATGACTGGATCAAAAAATTACAGTACATTTACACAATGGATTACTACGCAGCAGAAAGAAAAAGAGAACTACTACACTTCGTGACAGCAGGGATGGAACTCGAGAGCATTATGCTAAGCGAAATAAGCCAGGGGGCGAAAGACAAATACCATACGATCTCACCTATAAGCAGAACCTAACCAACAATACAAAGATGCAAGGAAAATAAGACCATCAACACTGAAAGAAAAAAGAAACCAACAGAGAGAAGAGGGAAGGAGGAAGGGGTGGGTGGGGGAAAAGGAAGGGAAGGGGTAAGTCAAGGAACATATAGCAAGGCCTCATGGACAAAGCCAAAGTGGGGAAGGATTGAGGGAGGGAGAGTGGGGAGTGGGGCAGGGGAAAGTGGGGGGGGGGAAGGTAGAGACAAATGTATTTGAAAAATAAATAAATTAAAAACACACACACAAAAATGTTCAGTACCAATAATCATCAGGAAAATGGGAATCAAAACCACCAGACTATATCACCTCACACCTGCTGAGATAGCTATTAATTATCCAAAAAGAAGAAAAAGAAAGGCAAGTATTGGAAAGGCTGTAGAGAAATTAGAATCCTTGTAAATTGTTGGTAGAAATGCAAGATGATGCAGCTGCTATGGAAAACAGTATAAACATTGGTCAAAAAAGTTAAAAATAGAACTATTATATGATCCAGGGGACCTACTTTGGGGTATTTAAACAAATAATAGAGAAATCTCATGTTTATCACAGTGCTATTTGTAATACAGAAGATGGAGAAACCACCGAAATGCCCATCAACAGAATAGATAAAGAAAATGTTATACTTACATGAAATAAATTTTGAGCCTTAAAAAAGAAATTTTACAATATGCAATAACATGAAAGAACCTTGAGGATACAATACTATGTGAATGGAGACATTTACAGAAGGATAAATACTGTATGATTCTACCTACATCAAATATCAAAAATAGGTAAATTCATGGAATTAAAGAGTAGAAAGTGTTTGCCAGGATCTGTGGGGAGAGCCAAATGGGAAATTGCTCATCAAAGGCCAGAACATTTCATTTGAGCGAGATGAATAAGTTCCAGAGAGCTGACATACACAAATTTGTACCTATAGTCAACAATGCTCTATTTTACACTTAAAAATATGTTAAAGTGGTAGATCTCCTGATAAATGTTCTTGCCTCAATAAATAAGTTTGGAATAAAATATATTCTAAAAATGAAAGCATTAATCACACAAACTAAAGGGAAAGCACATACAAATAAATGAACAGTATGCCACGTAATAATTAGAGCATTACAGGTATACGAGTAAAATAGTTATAAAAAGGTTAATACTTGGGATCTGGAGAGCATTCACAAAGGAGAAAAGCATCTGAGGTCGGTTCTATAAAAGGCTCTGTACGAAGGTATACAATCCTTGGATTTTATTCAATGACGTAAAATTATGGGCTTCATGTTTCAGGTAACTGACTTTGCCCATGTACAGGAAGTCTGACAGGGTGACTAGGAGCTAGAGAGACAAGATGATAATCTAAAGCAATCATCCAGTCAACAAAGAAAGAAAGAGAAATGATAAATTCACATACATTTTAAAGTAGATTTAGTGTCCTAGTAAACAGCAGAAGCACTAGGAGGGTGGTGATCCTATTAAATGAGATATGGAATTAACTGAATTATTGAATGAAAATCTAGCCTTTTGAAGGTCAGTTATACGACTGCTCTTGTATCTGTTGATGGTGAGGAGCCTATGCATCAACCAATTGGTGATATCTAAAGGGCTGTTGGATGCATGACTCTGAAACCAAAGAGAAGTTCAGGGTTAGGCATGTAACTAAAACACACAACATGCAGAAGGAGGAGAGCACTGGAGATAGAACATCAGAAAAAGACCTGGGAGCACGTGAGACGTCTGAGGAGTTCTGAGCCTTCTTCCCCCTGTTCCTGCACCGTAGAAAAAACTACAGATTTTTCTGTAGCTCAGATGCACTGTTAAAATCATTAAATTTAAATAAGCAAATAATAATAACTAATATTTAAGTAGCACTCCCTTACAGCTGGAAGGTCAGCCTTTATATACATTAATATATTTCATCCTATTAACAACCATTCGGAGAGGACACTATTATTATTCCCGATTGACAGAAGAGTAAACTGAATAAGAAAAGATGAAGTTATTTGCCAGGTCACTTAAGATTACCAGATAGGAACTGCTGGAGCCCCCACCCCCCAAAAAAACTGGTGATGTGGTGAGGTCCTGGTGAGCTTAAGTACATGATTAGTTTGTCTATTTTAGGATATGACTATTTCTGACCTTTTCAGAGTCTCCGCTCAGGTTTCATGTTGGTGAAAAAGCAGTCTCACGCAGCGGGGCGGTTCACAGGTGAGCCAAACACTTAACTGGACATAGAAGAGACAATTAGGAAGAGTGTTCACTTCGTGTATGATACAGCATTGAAGTGAATACCAGAAAATGACCTATCAGACAATGCTAGTCATTTGAATGCTTCTCCAAAAACAACAGCACCGTAGGTTTGTTAAGAAGGTGACTTTAAATTTCTTCTCTTCAGCAAGTACCAAAATCTACGAGAAAGTTATGCCAGAGGAGCCCACAACCACCCAGGAGCCCACATCGTGATGTTTCAGTGGATAATCCTACAGGAACCGTTTCTTAACTGTTGACAGGTCTTTATGGCTATTAGACAAAAGAGGACCATAGAGCAAGATTATATATTGCAATTAATACAGAATAAATCTTAGATGATTAAACCTGCAGGGTTCCAAAATGGTGATCTCAGTTACTGCCTGAAATGCTATTTGGAGAGTTAAAGGTCACAGGTCAGAGATTCAGAATAAGAACTTAGGTCCAAGACATGTTGCAGTAATTCTAAATCCACTTTATCTAATCTCTTGGCATTGCTTTGAACATTTATGGAGAGGAAGATACGCACTCACATGCCATTTTCTAGGGAAATATTCAGTAGTGTTCTTGTGTTCTTAAAAGGGTTCACAGCCTATAAAACGGTGAAGAATTACTACTTAACAGAGTAAACTAGAAAAATGATACATGGCATCTGTGATTGGACAGGTTAAAGAAATATATTTTTGTTCATTTTCAATAAAGAAATAGTAAAAAGTTGTAGAAAAATTAGAAATAGTGAGAAATAGTAAAAAATATGATTTTAGACTTCTGGCCAAGATGGAGGTGGAGGTAGATACACTTTGCCTCCTCACACAAGCAAAAGAAGGACAACAAAAAGTTTGAAAACAAAAAATAACCAAAACAGCCCAAAATCGAACCACATGCAAGTCTGACAACCAAGGAGTTAAAGAAAAAACATTCATCCAGACCAGTAGGAGGGGCGGAGATGGGCGGCCGAGGCGGGCAGCTGGAGAATGGAGTAGACAAGGTGGTGGCTAGCACACCGAGCAGTTCTACATCGGAGCGTGGATAAACTGGGAGGAATGGCTGGGGAGCAAAACTGACCATGAAACCCAGGGTCCCAGCGTGGTAAAAGAAAGCCTCAAAACTTCCGGTTGTCAAAACCTGTGGGCGACGAAGCAGCAGGAGAAACTCCCAGCCTCATAGGAGAGTCCGCTGGGCAGACATAGAGGGTCCTAGAAGTACACAAACCTACCCACTCAGGAATCAGCACCAGAAGGACACAATTTGCTTGTGCGTATTGGGGGAAGCAACAAAGCCACCGAGAGCGCAGCAAGCAGCACTGTTCCCTCACGGACCATTCCCCCACACACAGCGTCACAATGCAGCGACCTGGGTTGCCCAATCCAGGTGAATACCTCAGCTCCGCCCCTTCCAACATACCAGGTGCACTGAGACAAAGAAATATGCTCCAAATGAAAGAACATGTCAAAGCTTCAAAAACAGAACTAAGCAATGAACTGATAACCAACATACCAGATGTACACTGGTCATCTGGATGTTCACAGAAATGGTTAAGTATGGTCACTATGTGAAGGAAAAAGTTAAGGCTATACAAAGAGAAATAAAGAAAAAATACACAGGAAACCAACAATGAAGGGAAGGAAACTGGGGCTCAAATCAACAATTTAGAGCAGAAGCAAGAGATACACATTCAACCTGAACAGAATGAAGAAACAAGAACCCAGAAAAATTAGGAGAGGCTGAGGAACATCTGGGACAACTTTAAACATTCCAACCTCTGAATCATAGGGGTGCCAGACGGAGAAGAGAAAGAGCAAGAAACTGAAAACTTATTTGAAAAAGTAATGAAGGAGAACTTCCCCAATCTGCCTAAGGAAACAGACTTCCAGGAGATCCAGGACTCAGAGAATCCTAAAGAACTTTGACCCCAAGGAAGCACACACCAAGGCACATCATAATTACATTACCCAAGATTGAAGATAAGGAGAGAATCTTAAAAGCATCAGGGGAAAAGGAGACAGTTACCTACAAAGGAGTTTCCATAAGACTATCAGCTGATTTCTCCAAAGAAACCTTGCAGGCAAGAAGGGTCTGGAAGAAGCACTCAAAGTCATGAAAAACAAGGACCTACATTCAAGATTACTCTCTCCAGCAACACTATCATTTAGAATGGAAGGGCTTCCCAGATAAAGTGAAGTTCAAGGAGTTCGTCATCACCAAGCCCTTATTATATGAAATGTAAAGGGACTTATCTAAGAAAAAGAACAAGATCAAAAACTGTGAACAGTAAAATGACAACGCACTCATAACTATCAACAACTGAAGGTAAAAAACAAGAGTAAACTAAGCAAACAACTAGAACAGGAACAGAATCACAGAAATGGAGATCACATGGAGGGAGATCAGAGGGGACGGGAAGGGGGGGAATGGGGGAAAAGGTACAGGGAATAAGAAGCATAATTGGTAGGTACAGAATAGACAAGGGGAGGTTAAGAAAAGTATAGGAAATGGAGAAGCCAAAGAACTTACATGTACAACCCACGGACATAAACTAAGGGGTGGAAATGCTGGTGGGAGGGGGCTGCAGGGTGGAAGGGAGAAAAAATTTCTTAAAAAGAAAAGAAAAAAATGCTAAAAGTGTATAAAAATAATAAAATAACATAAAATTAGTATAAAATAGTAAAGAAAAATAATAAAAAACACTGTAGTCCACTTAACAAAAATAGTCGTTTTTTTAAGAGTAAAGAGATGCAGCCGAAAGGGCAGGGAGGGCAGAGTGTGATG